>NC_054549.1:23076968-23121968 GCF_017654505.1 Polyodon spathula
GTATGGGCTGAAGGTTTTTCAACACAACAGCATATCATAATTGAGACAGTACTGCTGGGCCTAGGGTTGTGCAATAATGACAATTTCAATCAGAAACTCTCACAGTAACTGCAATCATATTTAACTACCATTGACGGAGATGTTCTCCCTGGTTAGCATAGCAGTCCTTCTCTCTCATAACGCCTCAGTGTGCTTTCACTGTTTCGCTGCTCTCCACAATAAAAAGAGAGGCTAACTCCATGTCATTTTCTGAGTTTTAATGACACGGCACTTCTCCTTCTTCTGGTTTAACGTTTTGTAAGTTTATCAAACATATTTCAAACAGCCGAGCTATCTTACCTCTCGTATAGACCGTCTTCTGTTCTGTCAGGTGCTGCGGTGTATATGACAACAGCGTTGTGATTCGTGTTCGGAGCGTCGAGCAAGTAGTTGATGTTTGATTTTGAGACACTTGCGTGTGTCCTTCTCATGCAGCTGTAGGCAGGCGTATATAATACGTATATAAAATCAGAAGTTAACAACGTTAATATTAACCGATGTTCAGACTACAGCTTTTAAAAATTGTGTTTACTGTTCAAAATGTGTACTTCTGTATGAACAATTTCTTATTAATGCAATATTCTACATACACATAGATTGCGGTTAGTTAAATCCACATTCTGCCACTGTAAGAATTAAAAGTGCTATTATTAGTTATTAATATTGTATCCAGTTCAGCAACAACACAAAACACACTCTTCCTGCACCTTGATTTAAATGCAGCGTTGATAATGAAGACACCCGCCCTTTCCTTAGAAATGGGAGCCAATCACCATGTAGCCTAAACCCGACTGACCAGTAAAAAGGACAAAGGGGCGTGATACAAAGTTTTACAAGGGCTGGCACAAGTTTGAGTTGTGATAGGCTAGTTATTTAGAGTCTGGCCAATGAATGAGAACAGCTGAAAGATGAAGAACAGACACGCGATGCCCGTCCGATCCCCGTGATTGGCTACCGACTCGGATCATACCTAGTCGTCACAGTAGCGTCGGGTAACTGTAGTCTCTGATTGGCTCTAATGTTGAAAGACCGCCTTCAGCTGCATAAATGTCAAAGTCTGAGTTGATAAGAAAAGACGAACAGGGCAAGTTTTCACTCACAGGAGATATGACTGCAACAGTCCTGGCCAGTTGCAAGGAACTTGCGAATTTATAGCCCCGTATTTTAAATGAGATGTTGCTCCCTTCGCTGTGGAGAGCCTCAGGTGATGTTGAGAATGCAGATTATTTTCAAAGTCAGATGTGCGCTAAACAATGTTCCTGAATTAATGCAAGCCGTTTTCACATGAAATCCTCAATTGCTGACATCAAGAACAGAATTTTTGATATCAGTATTGTAATCGCATTTTTGATATAAAAAATACAATTCTTGATATCAAAAGTGCCATTCTTGATATCAGAAATGCTATTCTTGATATCAAAAATAAAACTGTTGATAGAAATACAGTTGTTGATATCAAAATAAAAGGTACTATTTTTGATCAACAATTCTGTTTTTGATATCAACAATTCTGTTTCCGATATCAACAATTCTATTTTTGATATAAAAAAATAACATTGAGAATTGCTGATATCAGCAATACATTACTGATATCAGTATTAAAATTGCTGATGTCAGCAATTGAGGATTAAATGTTAAAACAGCTTGTTATATTATTCTGAATATACAGCAATGTGTCTGTGGGTGTGAGCTTCTCAGCATGTCTCTTTGTGTGGGATTGCTCTGCTTTTGATGGTTTACTACGTGTTCAGCCCATAGCCCTCACACCCACCGAAGAGTGACCCTGAATATCAAAAGTGTCTTCCCCTAGTCCGAAACTCGCAGTGTCCATTTGTTTAACCCTACTCTTATCCTGAACGTTGTTTTCATCACAAAATGAAACACTTTTGTGCTGTTTTCCAACAGGTGGAATGCGTGCAATTTACATAAAAGTGGCATCACCAAGCAAAAGGATATCTACATCATCAGATGGAAGGAAACGCAAATGGATGGAGATGCAGATGGATCACATTAGTTTACTGTAAAGCTACGTCTTATTTGGTGTTTATCTTGGCAAGAGCCGAGTTCAAATCAGCATGAAGTTTTAACATCTACTCTCATGTAACGGAAATCATTACACCCTCAAGTATAAAGCGAAAGTATTATGAGGCTACAGTTTTTTTTATATGCACTGGTTAACAAGGATATGGCATGCAAAACGTTGGCAAATGAACAAGCAGAAGCTTGAATTTGCATTTAAAAACGGAATTAGATCTACCATTAATAATAATAATAATAATAATAATAATAATAATGCATTGTTTAATCCCAAACTTGTACATTGTTAATACAACAAAACGCACTAAAATACACTAAGAGGTTTGTATCTAGCCTACTTTAGGCACGCTTAAAATTATCAAAACTTTTAATAACGTAATAACTGCATTAAACAAATATGCATTACATGTAAGCCTACCTCAAATTATGTTTTCTATTACTATTACTTACTAATCCAGAGAGTCACTTTCATTGCTGTCACTTATTAGCAGTTCATTACTCTCAAACTCCTTCCCATCTTCCTCAGATTCGATGAAAATGACAGAGACCCGGCGTTTATTTACAATATTTGCCAACAGACCCGGCGCGTATTGGAGATGGGATTAAGACCCGACAAATATTAAATTTTATGGTATACATTATTTGAAAGAGGATTATGGTATCTGAAAGGAATCTGAACACGAATACGAATATAAGAGAACCAAATATAATAGAGTACTTGACCACCTTGACTCCCCTCCGATTGCCCCTCCTGCTCTATCTTCCTTCTCTCCATTACTGATGTCTCCAGCCTATTGTTGAAATCAACTACTGCCACGTGGCCCTTGGACCCCTGGCCAACAAATCTCACCTGTCTCTGTGCTTCAGACCTTGCTTATTCCAGTACGCACACTCTCAACCTGTCCCTGGACTCAGGCTTGGTTCCTGCTGCCCTCAAGATTGCCCGAGTAACGCCAGTGCTCAAAAAACTTTCCCTTGACCTGGCTGTCTTATCTAATTTCTGTCCCATATCCTTTTCTCTCCAAAACTCTTGAAAGGGCTGTAGCCAGTCAGATGATGAAACATCTCACAGATAGCAATGTGCTTGAATCTCTGCAGTCTGGTTTCTGACCACATCACAGTACTAAAACTGCTCTGCTCTGGGTTGTGAATGATCTCCTGCTCAATGCGGATGTTGCTGCTCCCTCTGTCCTTGTCCTCTTTGATCTAACTGCTGCTTTTGACACCATAGATCACAGCATTCTTCTTGACTGCCTTCAGAAGTATGCTGGGATCTCTGGAACCTGTCTCTCCTGGCTGTCCTCTTACCTACCTGGACGCATGCAGTCTGTCTTCTGTGATGGAAGCAGTGCAGACGCAAACCCGGTCACTTGCGGTGTCCCTCAAGGGTCTGTTCTTGGGCCTCTTCTGCAACATCTACATGCTTCCCTTGGGTCACCTCATCCGCCAACACAGCCTCATGTTTCACTCCTATGCAGAGGACACCCAGCTCTACTTAAAACTATACCCTGCATGTCCCTCTGCCATGGTCTGGCTCTCAGCTTGCATCCAAGACATCGTTGCCTGGATGTCTGCCAATTTTCTTCAGCTCAACACCAACAAATCTGAACTTCTAGTAGGTTTGAGAACTCAACTCAAGAATCTCAATATTGATGCCTTAAACCTTAAACCTTGAAACTGTCTGCTGCTGCCCTCCCCCACTGGAGGGGGTGTACTTCTGGATAGTAACCTCTCCTTTGATGCTCAAATCTCCTCTATAGTCAAATCCTCCTTCTACCACCTCCAAAGCATCTCAAAGGTCCGTCCCTACCTTTCCCTCCCTGATGCAGAGGTACTCTGTCATGCATTCATCTCGACTCAGCTACTGCAACTCTCTCTAAGGTGGTCTTTCATCACATGCCATAAACCTATTGCAGTTGGTTTAGAATGCCGCTGCTAGGATTCTTACCAGATGTAAAAAACATGATCACATTACCCCGTCTTGCCCAGCTGCACCGACTACCTGTAAAGTTCACGATTACTTTAAAAATTCTCCTGTTTGCCCTCAAGGCCCTTCAATCACACAGGTCCAGTGTATCTCTCCACCCTGCTGACCCGCTATGTCCCTGCATGCAAGCTGAGGTCCTCTGACTCTGGCCTGCTTGTTATACCCAAGCAGACGTGACCACACTCGGAGAGCGCTCTATTAGCTTCATGGCCCCAAACTCTCTGGGACTCTCTCCCAACTTAGAGTGTGTAGCTTCCACAGTCACTCGCTTCAAATCAACTCTCACGACTTGTTCTCTTTTGCTTTCAATGTATTTAATGTATTTGAATTGTTTTTTACTGTTTGTAGTTAATGTACTATGTGCTGTATTTCACTATATTTAATGTATTATGAATGGTTCCTCAGTATCTTGTAGAGTGATGGTGGTCCACTATGAAAGACGCTATATAAAATAAATATTGATACTTTATAAGAGACAAAAATTCCACCCACCCACGGGAGGGGGTCAGGTTTAACATGCAGTTGTATATTTCTAACTGAATATTTATTGTATGTAACTTTCATTTCAATCTGGTACTTGTCTGAGAATAATAATAATAAAAAAGGAACTCTCCTATTGTGTCTAGTTTTTATCATTTTGGTGTTTCTGTATTAACATTTTTTTTTCCAGTTATGTCTTTATCTGTTTGTTTAGGTAAGCAGCCCAGTTCTTGCCAAATGGAGGATGAATATATAAAAGCAGTTTGACCAACCACAGCTGAAATATTTGAAAGTTTTATTTACTTTAAATGTGAGTATTTAATTCCAAAGCCATGCCCCATTCATATAACAGATTCACAAAGGACAGGCACTTTGAGTTCTAGGTTATCTGTGTCTGAACGTTGTTACACATTTGGCTAAAATAACAAGAGGGGAGCCTCCTTATAAAATGTAAACTATTTAGTCAGCAAAAATGTGTGACATACAAATGGATGAATGTACGAACAGACATCTGCCTGTATCCTCAGAATCTGATGCTCTCAGTAACCTCTACTAAATAATCACAATACCAAGTTTTATGAAAACTGTATAAGTGGTTCTCCAGATATATGGAGACAATTTTCTTTCAGCTTTTCACACATTGCTCTACCTGGCTGTCAAACCAGTTAGACTGGGCGTAAAACAGATCTTGAAACTTTTAAATTGCAGGTGCAAAATGATTTATTTATTTTAAACAATTAACTATTTACAGGCAAGTTACACAAGATACAGTAAATACCCTGGGGAAGATTAATGTTGCCAAATTAACCCCTGAACCCAATCTTACCGCCCTTAACAGGACAAACCAGTAGCCGACTACTGCACTGCCACAGGCCATGCCCCTAATAGCATAGATTTTAACTTTACCCAAGAATTTTTAAAACCAAGTTAACTGAATTAGAAGATGGTGATTGAGGGCTTTTATTACTCAGTCAACTGTTCACAGATTATAGTTATTAAAAAAAAAAATCAAAAAGGCAGCTTTTAAAACTTAAGAATTTCTAGCATTCAATAATTATTAATAGAACATACTATAAAAATCTAGATTTAATAATATACAGCACACAGTCAACAGCAGCACTGAGAGCACATGGGAGAGACCAAGTTCAGCTGCACACTTGTAATCAGTAAGTTTCTAAGTTTGTACACATGGAAACTGATATTTAATGTAATTAACAGCTCTAAATAATTGTCAATAAATATACACCTTAAATTATCAGACCTTTTAAATAATCTGTTTAATATTGATCTTAATGGAATAAATGGATAGGCTATATATTATGCATAGAAGCAGTGAGTCAAGCAATTAAAACACGCAATATGCAAACTGTAGAATGAACCCTAAATACAATTTAAAAAATCTAGAACTATACACTTCATTTGAATAGCTAGGCTTTAAATATATACATTAGCAACACCAAAGTAGTTAAAAATCAGTACACTATAACAGCACTACACTCTCAAAACTCTTCATAATTTAATCAGATAATTTAAATAGCCCCTACAATCATAGGCAATACCAAAACAGTATGATTAGGGTAGTCCAAGTAATATAAAGCAACTAGCAAGACAAAGCATTGAAGAAGAGCTCAATTGGGCAAGTCCTCAAATCCACTCAAAGTTCACGACTTTAGAGATATTCTACAGTCAATATCAAGGCCAAAGTGTCAATAAGTATACACAATACACAGAATAGAAGCAACCACTTGAATATTCCCAAAGCTACACAATAAAGTAGGCAACAAGGGAGAAAGCTATACAAAATGACTAATCAAGATCGCTTTCCTGATTAAAGCCCCCCACCCAAAGTGAGCAGGAGAGAGAAATAGAATGAGAAGTCAATGCAGCCTAAACCCTTAGTGGCAGTGTGGTAATCAATAAGCAGCAAACTGAACCAGTTTAGACTGGAAACAATTACAGCTGGACTCTGAGCCCATCAAAGGGACAGGGAACTGGAACTACAAGTCTGTCCTGAATACAAACTTTTAAAAAGTTGTCTCTCTCACACATGTGAGGCCTACATAGTGCATTGATGCGAATTTTGTCAGATACAATCATGTCAAATCTTCACTGTAGAAGACCTATTTTATAGCAAGGTATTTTCCTAGGACTTTTTTTTTTTTTTTTTTTGCATTTGCATAACACAAATTTGTAATTTCAGTGGGACAACCAGATGAGTACGAATTGGATGAGGCTTTAAATTAATACAAAATATTAAATTATTATTTTTGCGTATCTAATGTCATGTACAGCTATGGCAGACAGTTTAGCATCACTTAGAATTTTAGGACTGAGACGTACTTAAACAAACAAAAAAACCTATATGAACTTAGTTTAGATCTTTTATTTAACATCATGTAATCAAAATAAACTACAAATGTCATATTTCAATTTGCCAGTTTTCGTGAAGTATCTGGAAAACTACAAAGCAGTGTGTAATTCAATATATTAACAAAATATAATTCAGCAGGTTTCATTCGACTTTATGAAGCAAAATGAGTTAATTCCATAGGTTGACGCTAAACATTTGGCCATAGCTGTATAACCAATTGTACAGTTTTGTTCATAGTAAATTCTTTCTTTTTTTTTTTTTTTTTTTTTTTTTTTTTTTTTTTTAAATACCATATATATACAGCTCTGGAAAAAATTGAGACCATTGCAAAATTATCAGTTTCTCTGGTTTTACTATTTATAGGTATGTGTTTGGGTAAAATGAACATTTTTGTTTTATTCTATAAACTACTGAAAACACTTCTCCCAAATTCCAAATAAAAATAGTCATTTAGAGCATTTATTTGCAGAAAATGACAACTGGTCAAAATAACAAAAAAGATGCAGTGTTGTCAGACCTCGAATAATGCAAAGAAAATAAGTTCATATTCATTTTTAAACACAATACTAATGTTTTAACTTAGGAAGAGTTCAGAAATCAATATTTGGTGGAATAACCCTGATTTTCAATCACAGCTTTCATGCGTCTTGGCGTTCTCTCCACCAGTCTTTCACATTGATGTTGGGTGACTTTATGCCACTCCTGGCCACCACCCATCTTCCTCTTGATCACATTCCAGAGGTTTTCAATGGGGTTCAGGTCTAGAGATTGGGCTGGCCATGACAGGGTCTTGATCTGGTGGTCTTCCATCCACACCTTGATTGACCTGGCTGTGTGGCATGGAGCATTGTCCTGCTGGAAAAACCAATCCTCAGAGTTGGGGAACATTGTCAGAGCAGAAGGAAGCAAGTTTTCTTCCAGGACAACCTTGTACTTGGCTTGATTCATGCATCCTTCACAAAGGCAAATCTGCCAGATTCCAGCCTTGCTGAAGCACCCCCAGATCATCACCGATCCTCCACCACATTTCACAGTGGGTGCGAGACACTGTGGCTTGTAGGCCTCTCCAGGTCTCCCGTCTAACCATTGGATGACCAGGTGTTGGGCAAAGCTGAAAATTGGACTCATCAGAGAAGATGACCTTACTCCAGTCCTCTACGGTCCAATCCTCATGGTATTTTGCAAACCTCAGCCTGGCTCTTTGCTTCTCATTGATGAAGGGCTTTGTTCTAGCTTTGCACGACTTCAGCCCTGCCCCTAGGAGCCTGTTTCGAACCGTCCTCGCCGTGCACTTCACCCCAGCTGCCGTTTGCCATTCTTTTTGTAGGTCACTTGATGTCATCCTACGGTTGCTGAGTGACATTCGAATGAGTTGGCAGTCATCCCGATCAGTGGAGAGTCGTTTTCGCCCTCTGCCGGTCTGTAGCTTTGTTGTCCCCAATGTGTGCTGCTTGACCTTGTTCTTATGAACCACCGTCTTTTAAATTTTAAGGATGGAAGCAACCCGACGCTCACTGTATCCCTCTGCCAGTAAAGCCACTATTGAACCCTTCTTTTCCTCACTCAAAACTTTCCTTTTCACCTCTTTGGGCATGGTCAATAATTATTTTTTTTATTCCAATTACTTGAGGTACTACTAGCACTGTTTTGCCATCCAGCTGGTTCTATTGCAAGAGGATAGTGATGACCACAGGAGTGGTTTTTATACTTTTCCTCGTTAAATAAGATTTGGTTCAGGTGATCCCCTAATCAGTACCTCATTCAGTAGAATGAGGTGTGCCTGTGTTGGAATTCAACAGACACTGGAATGGAATGGCTGCCATACATGTAGAGATGCTGATTTAAGAAAAATTTGCAGTGGTCTCCTAATTTTTTCCAGAGCTGTATGTGTATGTGTGTGTGTGTGTGTGTGTGTATATATAAAGTTGCTTCTCGATATTCTAAGAGTACATTCAGCTCTTCCACAAATGTCTCTCCGACTTATTGACTGTTTTGTTGCGTTGCGTCACCCTGCGATGGAATTGCAGTCTTACACGTACAACAGGGTGGACTGTGTATTTGTTAGAATTTGTTGTAAAAGATTTTAGTTTCCTAAATTCACATTAACCCACAGATTACCTGCAATATGGTTTCTTTGAAGGACAATCCACTAGCAGTCCTGGTCTCCATGTTGCTTGGGTCAGGACAACAAAGACTCTTACCCAGAGATCATATTGATATAATTATATAGAATTTTTTGGCACCAAAGTCAATTTACTTCCTCCATAAAACCAGATGACAATTCCGTATTATTAGTCCAAAATTCAAAATAAGTCAAGAAAAAGGGGGCAGGTGGTGGTATAGGGCTGTGTGGAGTTCATCATCCTACAATAAGAAACCATATTACAGGTAATCTTCATATTCGTACCTCGTATGAACTCCATACACAAAGTGAGCCATAACAAAGGGTGACAGGTTAGATGTTAGTAGAGGAAGTCACAGATAACAGTAAGCAAAGGCTGAGAGCAACACACATCCCAGTTATAGAATGCTTAATAAAGGTGCTGAAGGAGGGAGGCCAAGGTAGCAGCGTTGCAGATGTCCTGTCGGGACAGATTCTAGTGTAGCACATATGTAGCTACTCCTCTTACTGAATGGGCCCCGATAGATCCTGGAGCTGGTTTCTTTTCTAGCCTGTAACAGAACTGGATACAGGATGCAATCCAGTTTCTTTAAACAGGTTTGGAGGCCCTCTTGCTGCGGTCATTTCCAATTCAAATGCTGCTTTCCAAGTGAGGAATTTTTCTTCACGTATAGCCACAGGTTCGAACAGCGGTCCCATAAGTTTGTTGAGGACCAGGCAGAGGTTGAGACAATATGTTTGCTTGGGGTCTTTTGGTGGTTAACCCGTAACAAATCTGACACCATAGGACGGGAACCTACAGGATGACCTTCCGAGGCAGGGAGCATGTTGGAGAATACAGCGATCTGAACCTTGATGAAGGGTACAGGAGAACCCTTGTGAAACAAATGGCTGAGGTATGATAAAAAATGAGATAGCCATGTGGCGCAATGATTTTGAAATCGCGCCAAAGTTGTTTCTCTACATTTGTTTGTACAATCAAGATATTGAGCAAATCACCACACAGCTCAGGAGAACTGAAGGTTCAGTGGGTGTCCTTCGAGCCCACGAGCCAGGCAACTTCCTTTTACACAGACCCGAGAGCAGATGTCAACCAGCTACTCACCTCTGGGAGGACAAAAGGCCAGCCCTGCAGATGTCCATCTGCACACCCTAGGCATGGCCAACCAGGGTTCGCTGTAGCTTGATGAGGAAAAACAGTCCCTAGTGGTTTTGCCTCCCTAACCCACACCAGTGCCAGAGCCAATGCAACGCTCCCTTCGGAATCCCCAGCAAAGACCGGAGTCTTTGCACACCCGGGACACAAACCTGCACTTCAGAGTGTATTGCTTGCTTAAGAGAAAGGAAAAAAAAAAAAAAGCAAGTAGGATGTTTTCTACCTATTGAGATAGCCCTAGTTCTTCAGTAGCTACCTTTTAGGTAGGTGCAGGGGCCCAGCTTTGGCCATTTCCATTAAGGGGCTATTAGGACAAGACTGGTTTTGTCGCTCCGTAGCTTTCTGATAAGTGGCAGGGGCAGGAATGTAACCCAGTAAAAAGAATAATAAAAAACAGGCAGAAACAAGCTGGTTATTAAGTTTTTAATTGTATTCATTGTCACACTACGTGCTTCCATTACAGAATAGTTTCTATTGTAAATTTGTAACATACCAATTGTTTAAACAAAAAATGTATAAAGAAGTCTGAGGAGGTGATGCAAGGCAGTGAGTTTAGACCAGGAACCTTTAAATTAAATCTTACTAACCCTGTCCATTCACCACTGACCAACCAATCACAGACCAAAAAAACAAATTTCACACGCTGAATCGCAGATCCAACAGGCTGGGCTCCAAGGAGGAGGGGCCTGCTTATTCAATCCTGTATATTTTGTCCTAGTTGTTGTGGAGCTGAAGTTTTTTTAAGTTATTTAATATTGGAGATGTGGTATTTGAGACCTAGATATCATTACATAAGAAAATGCAGTGTTAGTATCATGGTAAAGTCTATAAAATTACTGATTTACACAATGTGGAATAACTACTTTATTATTTACAGAACAAGCTGCATTACTAAACTTGGAGCCGTTAATATTTCTTAATATTTATTAAGTACTCACAGGACTTAAAGTGGCATTTACCAAAATATCCGTAAAATATCTGCAGTCTTGTTCTCTCGTATACGTTCTGAATTATTACAACCTAATTTAATTCTTCAACTCAGCAAAACATAATTCGAGAAAGGAATATGGCTACCTTTCTGCAAATATTTGTTCAAATGCTTTAACTGTAGAAAATGATCAACAATTTTGCCTCGTTCTTGTCTAAATATTGGATGTTGGTTATTTGCGGTTTTTTAAAAAAAGGGACATTGTTGGGTTTCAAGGAGTGCTTATACTTCAATGCTGTTTATCTTTGAGAATTCTCCTTTATTGGGGTAATTACTTCTAGTAAAAGTTGTATTTCAACAGAGTGGATAACAAACATTTTGGCTAATCCTATCACTAGCGTGTTTAAGTTGTTTTGGTGTTAATGAATGGATGGTGTAGCTGCAATTCTCAATTTTTTAGAAGAAACCAAGACAAACTTCAGTGCCACAACACTCGAGAGTACTATACTAAAAACACTTAAGTGCAAGCAGAGCCATCTTTTAACCAACAAAGCTGACATACAGGGGGCTCGAGAGCTTTCCATTGAGGGAATGGGGACCAAAGAAAATACACATTGGGAGAGAGAAGACAGTGCATCTGAATTGTGGAATTCAGATGCACTGGGTATAAAAAGGAGATTATTAAATAACCCCTTTCCCCAAAGATTAAAAAAAAAAAAAAAAAAAGTTTAAGCAGTATGTAAGTTGTAGACATTTTTTCAAACCACCTTTCTAGAGCTGGGGAAAAAGAGAAGTAGAAGCATGTCTACACTACGTATACGTTTTTCTAACCAAGAAAGCAGTCTAGCAGAGATTCACTCAACTATTGATCGAACAAATATTTTCCTAGACACTGTATTCCCAGAAAACAAGTCTAAAACAGATTTTGTTTTTATGGAAAACAGAAATATTTAAATAAAGTTAGAGCTTTGCAATAAAAGGGAAAAAAAAAATAAAAAAATAAAAAGCATTTCTAGAATGGAGATTTTTTTATTTTTAGAAATCAGATATTTAGTTCCATCTTGCACCCATTATATTAACCCGCTGGGACTGAATTAGACTACTGATTTAGCACGAGGGCACACAAGCACTGTCAGTCTTTAACTGTAGGCTCCTGTAGCCAACAAATGAGAAACATCACAGAATTACAATGTTGAATGGGTATGCTTTATTCTTGAACTTTTTTTTATTATTGTTACTCAAATTGTGTAGTCTTAAAAAAGGGGTGGTAACCAAGATTTTGAAATACTTTTCTTACCTCTTACTCACTCTAGAAATATTACCACTGGCCCCCTTTTTAAAATGAGCACTAACCAAGGTTTTAAAACCAAAATCTGAAAAACGTTCCTTCTTCTGAGCCACTGAAATCAGGCATCACCTACCTTTAGCCCTTCCTTTAGCAATTCAGCCCCTTTCCCTATGGCCCTTCCCATCCTTTATACTATAAAACTAGGCTAAATCTGAAATCATTTGAACTCCCAACACTTTCAGGTTTGAAAAACAAAGGACTATAAGTTCCAGAATTAATTGCAAAAACTCCTGGAGCTCCTCCACCCAGCCACTCCCTCCTCTAAGCAAATGGTCCCCACCCTCCCTGGCCCAGCCCCCAGTTGTGCTCTCAGCGAATGGTGTCCCATACCCCCCTGGCCCCGCCCCCAGTTGTGCTCTCAGCGAATGGTGTATCGCACGTAGGGCACTTCCACGTCCTCGTCCGTGTCATCATTACAGCAGAGCTCGAACACCAGAGCCTTCACGTGCTTGCCAAGCTTCTTCTTGGAGACCTTGGTCACAATCTCAGTCATCCTGGACACAGAGGAAAAGAGACGGTCAGCAACGCATTTAACTTTAGCATTAAACATCTTTAAACTTCTTCCTAACAAGCTGCACGCATTTACACACAGCAAAGGGAAATGACAGGTAGGATAACAACTTCTGTGCCTAACATGAAACGTGTTATATATTTTTTTTTATATTACTTTTATATATATATATATATATATATATATATATATATATATATATATATATATATATATATATATATATATATATATGCAAGGCTTACCTTATATGCCTGGAAGTAGTGTAATATATTCATTTTTACATTACAGTTTAAAACACTGTTTTGGTCTTACAGTTTTGTATTTATATTTTGAAAAATCCTTACGTATTTTTTTCATTTAAATACTGCGTTTCTTCAGTCCAAATATTTGACATTATGTTCAGGAACAAAACTTTTGAGTTGCATCCAATAGTTTGTCTTTCACACCGAAGCAGTTTAAAAATGTATGGGTCAAAATGACCCACGTGGCGATTCTAGTTCGAAAAATCCAGCCTAGAGTTGATGTATATGGAAGAGAGTGACTTGCACTGTATGCGATGCAAAGCAAATATCCACAAGAGGTCAGAGTGGCTTTGTCATTATCTTCAGTAAATAAACACTGAACAGCCCTAATGCAAATCATAACATGCATCAAGATCAGGGTCTACAGCATTATTAGCTTGAAGTCCCAGATACTGTGATACAGCCATCCGGTACAAGGTAGTCTGAATCAGATGGAATGACTTGTAATATGTACGACTAATTGTCTAAATTAATGCAAGCAACCCCCCCCCCCCCCACCCCCCCTCCTCTTTAGTGTGTACTCACGGCTGTGAGAGTCGCTCCTTTAGCTTGGCAGGAGGCATGAAGAATGAATACAGCATCGACACTCCCTGGGAGAGCATGGTGATCTCCAGTTTATGCTCATTCTGAGAGACAGCGAGAAAGAAAAAGAGAATTACCAATCGCCAGGATTCCGCTAGCTCTGCCAGCCACACCGACACACTACCTATCATTTTCAATGCCACTCGGTGCTGCAAGCACAGACACAGATTGATTTTTAATTTTATTTATCTTTTTTAAACCAAATCAGTTAAAAGCAATTTGGGTAGCTCTTCACTCTCGCCATACAAAGATTCTGACAGCTCAGAAATGAAATGAGAGCATGCAAGTGGTACCTTGAAGTAGTCGAGGAACTGTTTGAGTGTCATCTCCTTCCCATCGTCCTGCATTCCCTTCACCTCGAAGCGATCCCACAGAGTCCAGTCCTGTTCATAGTACTGGGAGAACAAACACAGAGTCAGAGGGAGCGATGAGGATTTATACAGCACCGTGCAAAGGAAGGAAGCATTGCTGTGACACTGGCTTCAGGTATCTTGTTAGAATTGTGTTTTTTTTATATCTATATGAGAGAGAGATACCCACACACACACACACATATATATATATATATATATATATATATATATATATATATATATATATATATATATATATAATATACATACATACACACACACACACACACAGTGGTTTGCAGAAGTATTCACTCCCTACAAAGTTTTCACATTTTGTTGGCACCTGAGCGTACTCCAATGCTTTCAAATTAGACTTTACATGTAGAATCTACACAAACTACTCCACACTGATAGTTAAAAAATGCATACAGCATATAAATAAGTAATATTTAGAGAAAAACAGATTAATCTCAGTTGCTTAAGCATTCAAACCCTTTGCTACTGCAGCCCTAAATCAGCTCAGGTGCAAATGATTTGTTTGAACGGTCACAAAATTAGTGAAATAGTTTCAGCCTGTGTGTACTCAAAGTGGTTTAGCTTATAGATAATTTCCCTTGGGTATATAAAGACTTTCAAGCTGCAACTCACACAGTGATCCAACAAAGCAACCATGAACACCAAGGAGCTTTCAAAACAAGTCAGGGATAAAGTAGTAGAGAGGCACAGAGCAGGAGCAGGGTACTAGAACATTTAAAAGGTGCTGATTATCACTCTCAGCACAGTGAAGTCCATCATTAAGATGTGGAAGATGCATCATACCAACCAGGCACTACCAAGATCAGGTCGCCCTCCCAAACTGAGCAGCCGGGCAAGCCAGAAACTGATTTGGGATGTCACTCTGAAGCAAACAATGACCTTGACAGATCTGAAAAGTTCTGTGTCTGAGATGGGAGTCAGTGTTCAAACAACAATAAGCCGGTCCCTACAGAAAGCTGGCCTGTATGGACAGGTGGCAAGAAAGAAGTCATTACTCAAAAAGCCTCACCTTAAAGCATGTATGGAGTTCGTGAAAAAGCATGTAGATGATACTGCCGACATGTGGAAAAAGGTTATGTGGTCAGACGAGACAAAAATTGAACTTTTCGGTCTAAATTCCAAGAATTACGTCTGGCGCAAGCCCAACATTACGCATCACCCAGTCAACACCATCCCAACTGTCAAGCATGGTGGCAGCATCAAGTTATGGGGATGCTTCTCTTCAGCAGGGACTGGGAAGCTTGTAAGGATAGAGGGGAGAATGGATGGTGCAAAGTACAGGCGAATCCTTGAGAAACTTGTCTGAGTCAGCCAAGACTCTGAAACTGGGGAGGAAATTCACATTTCAGCAGGACAATGAACTGAAGCACAACGCCAGCGCCACACTGGAGAGAATTAATGTTCGTGAGTGGCCCAGTCAAAGTCCTAACTTGAATCCAATCTAAAATTTATGGCAAGACATGAAGGATTGCAGTCCATCGACGATTCCCAACAAACTTATCAGAACTGGAGCAATTTTCCCCTGAAGAATAGGCAAAAATGTCACCAACCTACTGTGCTAAGCTAGTAGAGACCTACCCAAAAAGACTAAAATTGCTGCAAAAGGTGCTTCTACCAAGTACTGACTTAAGGGGGGGGAATACTTATGCAACCAGTAAATTTCATTTTGTACATTTTCTTTGCAACTTTTGCTGACATGTAACCTCCTCCTCATATAAGTGTTCAGTTTAACCACTACAGCTTTGAATGAAAAGTTGAATACTTGTAATTCAGCAAAATGTGACATTATTGGTAGGGGGTGAATACTTCTGCAAACCACTGTATGTATGTATGTATATATGTATGTGTCTATCTTTGTGTGCGTGTCTGTCTCAGTACCTTGTGTTTGGGCGCTGCAATGGGCTCGGAGAATGCGAAGAAGGGCAGTGCCAGGTTCATGAAGCCGTTCTTGAAGGACTCCACTTTCTTGTGGCCCTGAACAATCTTGAACAGCTCCAGACACACCAGGCCCACCACTGCTGCCGTCGTCGTGGCAATAGCGGGGATGATCTTCCCAGCAATCAGCTTGCTCTGCGATCACACCAATTAAAAGCACACAACTTACTAAACAAAGTGATTTCAAAATAAATAAGCAAGACTGAGCAAATGATCTGTACTATTACAATAAAGCCATTACTGTTCCACACCACATTCCCAGGCCTGGTGTCCAGCAGCAGTTACCTTGTGTCGGTCTGCTGGAGGGATGTCATAGTTTTCTGCCCTGAGGTTCGATGCTGCGACAATGAAATCCATGTGGAAATTTGTGTCATCATCCTGCAAACAAAATCAAAATTGGCAAATCAGGGCTCAGTTCATTCAAAACACCAGCAGTGTCATTAACATCCATCCCTTAGGCTGTACATTAAAAATTAGAGCCATCTGAGATGTAGAGAACAGTGTAGAAGAATTAGCAATGAATAACTTAACAAAAATTGCATTAAGCAGCACTTAAGAGACATATGTAATAAGGTAAGCAAATGTGTTAGTATAGGTATATTAAAATGATTGATTTACAGCAGGGCTTCTCAAACTTGGTCCTGGGAACCCACTATGTCTGCTTGTTTTCATTCCAATTGAGATCTCAATTACTAGACCCTTAAATGAACTAATAATTAGCTTAGACGACATTTTTACGCGTTTTCAGCTCTAAACAGCTGCAGTTCAAGCTACTTATCAAATGTTACAGCTAACTTGAAGTATGCAACTTCACGATCTGAAAACAAGTAAAAAGGCCTAATTAAGCAAATTATCAGCTTAAGTAATTGAGAGGTCGGTTGTAATGAAAACCAGCAGACACAGGGGGTCACCAGGACAGAGTTTGAGAAGTCCTGATTTACAGTATATGGAATAGACAGGCACCTCTATATATCCCCTGAATCCGATACTCACAATAACTTGTGCTAAATGTTAAAACCATGTTTCATCGCAAATAGCTTAAGCAGCTCTCCACATACAAGGAGATGTATTTGTAACGTCCCCACTATCAGACCCCCTGACTGACTGAATGCTGTCAGAACTGGGGTCAATTATAATTACAAATACAGCAGAATTGTTTGCTGAAATCACAATTACAATGATATTTTGTTAAATTACAATAATTTAATTACGCTGCAGTAATTGCAATTATAAAATTACACTAAAAACAGACACAGCCACACACAAACAAGTTTACTCTCAGGGTTCTCCCCAGGCGGGCCGCCCGGCAAAGTGGTTGTCTTGCAGATGCTACTGTGCCTTCAATAAAAAGGACTGATTTCGCTTCTAGCAGACCGTTGCTGCGTGAAAAAAAAATTTGAACCACATGACAGCTGTGTTACGTTTTGACACAACATTTAACCAATCAGAGAGTTGAAGGAACAGGCGTTCTGTGTTATACACTTGGAGAGGCTAAAACATTAAAAATGACTGCTAAAAAAAGAACCAATTATTTTCAAAGCAAAAACAGTGACAATGAATGCAGGGGGTCAAAATAAGCCGGTAACCAGCGCAATCCACTGCCTAATACTATAATTGCGCCAGCTACTTTATTTAAAAAAAATTAAGATTATTTTCAGGTATTATCATCCAGTCCGCTTTTTTGTTGTATTATTGTACTGTGATATATAGTACATAATAGCTATACATATACCAAAAAAAAAAAAAAAAGCGTATTCCTTTTTTGTGCAGGGATGCTGGATTATTAAAAAAATTAAAATTATTATTAAAAAAATTATTAAAAAAAGCTTAAAATGAACAGTTGCATTCAAAAAAAGTATAACGAAAAAAAATAATTTAAATGAAGCAATAAGCTTAATAATTAAACTAAAAGGAAGTGCAAAGGTTACTGCATTTTTTTTGTGAACTCCAATAAACCTGTGTTATCTTTCCCCAGTCAAATCGTAAGAGTGCCTAAATAAGCAGGGTAATTCCATAACAGAAATGAAAAAGAAAATGTACAACATAAAAAAGCGCAACCAGATATACTCAACAAAAGACAACACATTATTCAAATTCTTTGCCGTATTATACATTTAAGGTAAGGCAAGTTTATTTTTTCGTTAAAAGTGCTCCCGGCTATAATGTTCTGCCGCCCGGCTGTACAGAATTCCTGGGGAGAACCCTGACTATTCTACCAAGCACTAACCACAGGTACAAACAGAAACATACTATATAAAGCGTTTTATTTTTTAAACAAACGTGATCACAAAGTGGTTGAATGTTCACTCAACGTAAAATACAACATGGAACTGTGAATGAGTAAGCTTGGAAGGGTGTGGAATTGAACTGTAATTGATCAAGTATATGGTCATTACAAATGACAATTATGCAGATGTGCCAAGGCTCAACTACAATTACACTAATTAACTCCAGGTCTGACCCTCTCTCACCTTCTCAAAGTCAATAGCAGTCAGCTTGAATTTCGACAGACAATCCGATTTGGGTAGAAGGCTCTTCAACTCTTCCAGCCTGCCATCATCTAGAGGGATAGATAGTGTCATTAAAAGGGAATGGAGCTACAAAGTAGGGCTGTCATACTGCAACACTTAAATCAAAAGATACAGGAGAAGCCCTCCATTACACGGCTGTTACTTTGATACACCAATGTAAAATGAGACTGTTTGTACAACAGTATTGTGCATAAGGAGAATAAATTAAAACAGTACACTGCTATATAAAAACTACAGCAGACAGGCATATCTGTGACAATGGTAATATGTTTAAAAAAACTAATACAATGTTTTACTACACTAGGGGTGAACGATTCACTGTGTAATGTTTACATGACACATTTTAATGGAGGTCTGTATAGTTTGTACTGTGATGCAAGACCATAGCTCATTGTAGTTCATCAAATGGTTCGTAAATTAAGCTCTATAGTTGGTACATACAGCCCTTATTTAAATTTGTCCATTAATTAAAAGATCTTTCTATGCATTATACAAGTAACCCATTAGGACTATCACACGTCTCGTGATGCATTTCATATTGCAACCTGGGCAGGGTAAGTCGTATGGTGACAGTGTTTCCTTTTATTTGACATTTTGCAGTAAGCGAGGAGGTGGGGTATCTCACCGGTGGAGGAGTTAGCGTTCTGCAGCTCTTGGTCAGACACGTGGATCGTGACTCCAGAGCGTGGAGTGAACTGCGGCACATGCACAGCGTCCAGGATCTTCACCAAGGCAGCACGGTCGCGGGAACCGGGCACACCGTATGTCTTGGCTAACAGGTTAGCACTGGCCATGATGTAATCCACGTGAAGGTCCTGTGAGGGTCAGAGGGAGAAATCAATCAATCTGGTAATGACATTTAACGTTACAGACTGTTGGTGTTTTCTCTAACACCATATTGTGAAGTGTGTGGTTTTGGTGCAAGCACGAATACAAAGACAGACCTATACAATCCATTAAAATGTAAGATATGTTAGACACAGCCACATGTTACAAAATATTCACAAATAGAGCACTAGACAAAGATGGGATATTTTATTAATATTTTAAATAAAGTGGCAACTAGTCGACTGTCAAATATATATGTGTTTACCCTTAATTAACATATATATGCACCTATAATTAACCATGAAATCATCCTGAAGTAATTTTGGAATCTATGGTTACATATCGGCATGAATACGAAACTTGGTGACCCTATCAAATATTTCAAAGGTTATTATCTTTGATGTACTGTGTGCAATTTATTTGCAACATCAGGGGGGGTGGGGGGGAATGAATGTTGGAACAAATGTATTAATACATTAAAAAATAACAATGTTCATACTCGTTCATATTAAAAAATGTATTTATAAATGAATCTGGTCAAACATTACCCCTGTTATGGCTCTATTTTAAAAAGCAAACAGAAAAAGGGAGTGAGCAATAACCGAAGTATAAAATCACAAAGAATGGAAGTTATAACAATAATGACACTTTCAAATTATCGCCCATTTCCTATTTACAGTTTAAATTCCTACTTCGGTGTGAAAATGACATTACCCCACCTAGGTACAATCTCCACTTAACCATTCTCCTTGGGAATCCCTTAAATCTTCCTTAGCATATCCAAAAGCAGTTAGAAATACCATCCGAGACGGTGTGTTTTAGCAGTCTGATTCTAAGCATTGCAATATCAAGCAGGTTTTGTAGTTCAGTTAACAGTAGATGTGCTCACGTTGCTGGTGCTGAACTCCAGGTGGTGAGGGCATCTCTTTGGTCCTGACCAGAAGGGGGCACCAGAGCTGGTCAACTGAATTTAAACAAAAAAAATGATGAAAAAGAAAGAAGAGCTTTGTCACTCACATAACAAATAAAGTTTACAAAATGAGAAGAGACCACTCTGCTCATCCACTTCCCAGTAGCTGATTGATCTCAGAAGTTTGTCAAGTCGGGTCTTAAAGGATACCAGTAACTCTGCCTCAATAACATAACCAGGTATACACTGAACAAAAAAATCCCCAGATACATTGGTTTGCATTTGAGTACCAATCAATTGAGAACCGTCTCAATCCTAAATTTGTAGGTGATGCAACACGTTTGACCACAGCAGTACAGGGCCGGGTCGAGTGCCGCGCTGCTCACCTGCTCCGGGGGGAAGTTGTGCAGCAGCTGGCGGATGTTATTGTTGTACTGGCACTGCCAGTGGTTTCGGGCCCACGCCACGCAGTCCTCCCAGCTCTGAGGATAGTCAGTCACCAGGCTCTTATACACAGCTTCCAGCACCTCCAGGGGCTGGGCACCAGGCAGCTTCAGAGTGCGCTCCAGGAACTTGGGGTCTCTGGGCAGGGGGTTAGAGAGTGAGTGAGAGAGCAAGACATTAAATTGCACATCACCAGAGTCTGAGCCTCTTGGTGACTTCAACAAGGTCCTGAGACGATTCATTACAATTGGTTAAGTGGTTTTCTAGGTATATAAATATTAAATAAATTCAATGACAAGCATTTGGACTGGAAATCTCTCATTGTCTTCAGACACACTTAAAAGAAACTTAAAATTAAATGACTAAAGTTTTGACTAGGACTGCTGTATTGAAAGGCAGGGTGCAGCCGTAAGCACTGCTGTATTGAAAAGCAGGGTGCAGAGGTAAAGGCTGCTGTATTGAAAGGCAGGGAGTAGCAGTAAGGGATACTCACGTGAGGTACTGCATTGCATTCTCTGCCGGCTGCTTGAAGAGACCTTCAAACTCGTCACGGGCCCACTGCACAGGAACAAGACAGGACAGTTACTGTGTAGCAGGGGGAGCGAGTGCGTGTGTGTCTCTTACCTGCAGACTGTACTCAATGACGTTGAGGAAATCAGTGCGTCTCGCTCTCTCACCTGGAGGGTGTGCTCAATGGCGTTGGGGAAGTTCTTCAGGGTGCAGATGGGGATTGATTTCTCCGGGGGGTCCTGGCTGGAGCTGTAGGACTCTGTCAGGAAGGGGATGACCACCTGCACGTTCCCTTTGGTCCCCAGAGTTCCAGACTCCAGCAGGGGTTTGCGGTAATACACACAGCGCCGGTCCATATACATCCCTTTGGAGAGAGCGAGGACAGAATCGCTAAATAGAACACAACGTGCACCACTGTACATAGCGTTTCCCTTGCAAGTTAGGCCAGTGTTGGAAAGCGCGAGGCATTGTGGAGCAATACATCGCAGACAAGTCTGAAGCGGCACCTAAAAACATCACTATTTAGTAGTTTGGGTTACATGCAAAAGCTAATTTGAACTGGTTTACTTATAGCTGTCAAAACACTTATTAAACAGTGGGGGCAACAGTAGCTGTTTTGTTCTTTTATTATCATCATCAAGAAACCCCACACAGATCTGTTTCCACTTCAGGAATGGAAATAAGACACCCACTGCCAGCAAAACCACACAATTCAAAGTGACTTTCACTGATCTAGCCTGGGTTATACAGGTGTATGCAGGGATGGAAATAAGATTCCTATTGCACAGCAGTTTCACCCGTTCCAGGTTTTATATGCTTGACTAGGCACAGTGTATATGTAATAACCTCAGCTGAGTCTTACTAGACTCGTAGTGAAACCAGGAATGGATCAAACTGCTATGCAGTGGGTCCTGTTTCCAGCCATGCACATGTCAATCTAAAAACTGTTGCACACATTCTGGCCTGATGTTAAATCAGTGCAAGGCAAAACACGTTGCTATATGCATTTAATTTCTATCAGATATGTCTTTACTGGCAGACACTAGAGGTGCAATGACACACTAATGTTACAATACGATCCACATCGCGATATGCAGGTCATGATACATTTGATGGTCATGATGGTCTACTTGTATGATGCACAATAAAATGAAATGGTCATTTTGTTAGACAAAAATTAAACGAGAAGGAAGTCAATACTGATATCAACTACTAAAACACTTATTCTTAATTCTAAAACCACTTGGTAAACTAGAATGAGCTGTGCTCTATTTCTGGTCTTGTATCACAATACAAATGATACATACCTCTATTGCGATGTATAATGTAAAGAAAGGATGATTCACTCAGTTAATTGATGGCACAGCTATAGCTTGCTTTTGTTCCTATAGTACCCTTCCTGTTAGCGCCTAATGTTTACATAGTAGCTTTCGACTACAAGTCTTTTACAGGGTATTCGAACACTTGAAGACATTGAAAAAGACTTCTAGTTGAAATGTTTGAATTTCACAGAATTAACCCCCAACGGTTGATTTACTCAATTTACTCAATTTAAGTCCAATTTATTTTCACACGGGTTGTTTAAAGTAATTTTATTTGTAGTAAAACGGGTTTAAAAGGCATTGCATATCAACAGGACTCAGTACTGCATCTCCAGTCCTGCACCACCCCTTCGTTGTATTTATCACATCTTCATAGTAGCGCATACTGATAAATCCTCTCCTGATCACTCGTTTTATCACCAAACTCCTCAATAATGCGATCCAAGTCATTATTTTATTACTATAGCACCTCAAAAAGCTTGCCAAATGTCTGTGATATTCTTTGAGCACTGGATGCGGAAGCAACTATCTTGTTCGTTTATGTCTGTAGTGAAAGAATTATGCATATTGCTCACCACCTCTTTTTCTGGCTTCTCTTGGCTTCTATTGGCCATTGAAAGCTTTTCTCTGCTTTTTCCGGAGAAAAAACGACTAGAGACCTGTGCTTGACATCTTTCAGACCAGAAAGGAAAAATTGTAATGTCAGACCTGGTCCGACGTAGGACCGCAAACGGTTAAAGTTTCTTTCAGTGTTTCCAAATGGAATGTTTAGTAGTGATGGATGATAATCTACAGAAGAGAGTGCTAAGCACCCACTGTGTGCCCTGTCCATCACTCACTGGCGTCCACATTGTCCAGCGCGTTGGTCACTCCGTCCAGCCCCTCGAAGAAGTCATCATCGTAGACTCTCTCTGTGTCAGGACCGACCCGGTTCTGGTGGCTTGTGATTCGGATCTCTGGGTTCATCTGCTTTACGGCAGCCGCCGCGGTGTCAGACTTCATCTTCTACAAGAGAGAAGAGGGGAGGGGAGGGTTAACAGTGCAGTCTCAAGTCTTCAAATTTAGTAAACAACTAGGTCATAAGAAAGAGCTGTGAAGACAGAACTGAATTTAGTTGACAAACCCTAACCAACACTAAAGCACAGAAACCAGGACCAGAGGACTCAGTTGGAAATAAAGTGGAGATAGACCTAGGACAGAAGGAAGGTGAAACTTCACACGAGTGGTGATGGGACAGAATAGGCTATCAAGGGTTACCTAGCTATGCTGTTGAATCACTGAGATCTTTTAGGACCCGACTTGACAAAGTTTTCAGATCAATCAGCAATGACGGGCCGAATGGCCTCCTCTCGCTCATGGGTTTCTTTGCTTAGTAAGCCAGGGGACTGGAGTGGGGTTGAAATTAAGCAGCCCTTACCGTCACATCCCAGGGTCTGAACAGGAACTGTCTGTTGAGGTTTGACTTCTCAATGGTGTCCATGTCCGTCACGATCACCTCCCCACCCTCGCCACTCGCCAGACCAATCAGAGCAAAGTTCTTCAGCAGCTCACAGCCAATCGCACCAGCCCCCACCTAGAGAAACACGAGACAGCAAAAACACAAGTTTGTTTAAATATTCGAAATTTAAACACATAGGCTTTCACTGTGGATTAAGCCTCTGAAAAATACTTCTAGTCTAAACATGTCATTGAATGTAGCTAGTTTGTTTCATTTCATAATTTGGAAAACAAAAGGTGTACAGTTTACTTTATATATAAAAAAAAAAAAAAAAAAAAAAACCTCAGTGGCACTCCCCACCCATCATCTAGTAAAGAGAGCTTAAACACTATTGATTTCAGACCTAATTTCAGGTATTTGTTTCCTTTGCATCTTTGTGTTATATGAATGGTGACACATTGAAAACAGTCTTCTCACTGTAAAAGGCTTAAAGTGTTCATCTGAGAATATTTCCCGATTCACTTTAAATTCTTTATTACTAATCAGTGATGCTAATTTTCAAATGAACAACACAGATAACCACTTGGGCCTGCTGCTAATTTGAAAAATCGATTTTTCAAATCGATTCCATTCCTCACTATACACAAATCAAGATAAATACTGGATAAACCGATTAATTACGTTTTTGCAACACACATAGTAAATAACAATATATTAGTTTATCAACAAAACTGCACTGAACGCGCACTGCCTTGCTATTTACAGTATTTCTGCCGAAAACAAGCAGTGGGCGTGTTTTTTTCCTGCTTAAGTGTTAACTAGCATCTGAATCACTGGTCCCATCCTAACAGCCAGCGAATCAGTTTTGAAAATGGTTTTGAGTACGTGCTGTGTATCTGATTTAAAACTGTGCCGTCTTGGATCCAGAGCAGGTCGATAAGCTTGCATTCCTGGCAAACACAAATAAATTGTGCACATTGAATAAAACTGACTATATAGTTTGCGCTTCTTTGGAATTTCAAAATGAACTGTTAAACCTGGGAATACAGTTTGTTTTTTTATGATTTATTTTTCAAATCAGGCTGCGTGTTCAGTCTAGGTTTCCTGATTGATGACCACATTGAGGCGATGCAAGTATAATCAGTGCCACAAGCAGCTGATACAATATTTTTATGCCGGCACTCCTACAGTACCATGCACAAAGCTATATTAGTTAATTACCCTTCACATTCCACTGTTGTGCAAAAGCTTTTACTGAACAGCAATGATATTAAAATAACTGTCAGTGGGGCGGGGCGCCTAAATTTCTATGGGCAGTACAATTATTTTTTGAACGATTATATTTTGTGTGCCCAATTAATCAATTCCTATTTGGAGGCTTAACTGACAGCCCTAGTATGTACACCATTTCAGCCAGTTGATGATCAAAGAGGAATGACAGTACATTACCAGAAAGTAGCGCTGCTTGGACAGTTTCTCCTGCAACTTGGACCCAAACACAGCGATTTGACCATCGTAGCGGCAGTTTCTCTGTGTTAGAGAAAGACACGTCAAAACAAGACAACATACATTTACATCAGAGCCTCTGCACCACACTACACAACACCAAAAAAATAAATAAAAAAAAAACATGTACACAAGTACAGCAGCTACCAAACCTGGTTTATATATAAACTTAATCTAGTGTATTGGCACTGCCTGCTGTGTGCTGGGCAGAGGCTCACTATGCCAGAACTACAGCAGCTACCCAACATGTGTATTGACACTTCTGATCTCGTGTGCTGGCATTGCCTGTTGTATGCAGTACTGGCCTGTACACAGTTGGCGGAATCAGACTATAAAAACATACTAGACCCACAGCAACCCAACATATGAAGAACATATAATCTAGCGTCTTACAATGGCATTGCCTGCAGTACTGTCCCATACGCACTATAAACTCCAGCAAGCCTGTGCAAAACCACAGTGTAGTTGGCAGGCTGCAGGGTTCCTGCATACTCACTGGTGCACACTCCTCCTCTGACAGCATGAACTCCTCCTCTTCAGGGAAACACTCCAGAGAATCAAAGTACAGCCACTGCATTATAGGCATGAACTTCCCTGTGCAGGCCTGCATCGGAGACAGAGAGAGGAGATTAACAGCATAACACATCAGCCTAGACGACAGCAGAAAAACTAAAGATTTGTGCAAAACAAGACAGATAATTGTAAAGTAGCTCAATTATTATATTTTTTTGGATGATGTTCGCAAATCATTCTGAAGGGTTCTTGTTGCAATACTCAATTTACTGAGGTGCTCTGACTTGGTTCAGCAGCTGCTCTTCAGTTCTAACCAACACTACATACGTCTTTGATTTAGGAAGTCATCAGCGCCATCAAGTGCACAAGTAGTGTACTGCCAGCAAAAACACACAATTCAATATGGCTCTGACTTTGTTTCACTAATTCCAGTTTTTACCCCCATAGTGTTTAGTCAAGTATTTTTTTTTTCCTCGTCAAAAAACAGAAGTGAATTTATCTGAAATTATGGCCCAGTCTTTTGAGCATTAAAAGCTTTGAATGGATTCTCCACTTTGAAACCAAAACAGCTATACTGGGGATCTCAGTCAGGCACACACGGCTCAAGAGCCATGCCGCAGGAACGGTCTAAACTGTTACCAAGTGTAGCACGACCCCTGACTGGGGGTCCTACCTTCATGACCTCCTGCGCTGCAAGTCCTCCGATGAAGGCATTGACAGGGGCCAGGTCTCCCATTGCCAGGTATGCCAGCTTCTTCAGCAGGACCTCGTCAAGCTGCTCCTGTTTGGCGGAGCCTGTGAGAGACTCATTGAGAGACTTGCAGAGGGAGACAAACTCCTCAGCGTCCGACTGCAGAGAAAGAGAGGAGACAGAGACTGAGCATCAATACCAGCCACAAACATCACAAGCCAGTCTGTGTTACTGTAATGCAGGACTCAAACAGGGTGCCCAGAGTTTGAACAGTCAGGCCCCTGGTAAATCTGCTTCGATTTAACTAAAGCATGAGTAAATGTACAAATCACACCCACAGCTTCTGGCACTTCCTGGGTCACCTGGAGGGTGAAGCTGTCCCCACCCCTTTACCCAAGGAGGTAAAGCAGTGACTGTTTGCTTAAACACATACTTGATTATCTATCTGTTTAAATAGGCACGGTACAATAGATGATTAAAGACAAAGGTTTTTTATTTTAGAAGACGATCTAAATTCCCTGTAAGAAGTTTGAATCAAATTGAAAGTTATGTTCAAAGTACAGTACAACTCTCCCCATCCTCCTGTTAATGTCACACTTTCTACAGCAACAGTGGGAGGAGGGAGGGTATTTTCACACTAAAATGTTATGCTATAAAAAGTACTTTTTTAATCTGGGAAAGGGAATTGATGCTTGGGTATAGAAGGGCTGGGGTGGCACTGTCTACTGGGCATAAAAAAAACCCCAAAAAACTAAACGACACAAAGCACTGATGTGTCAAGGCGTTAAGGGTGCTAAAAGGCACGGTGCAAACATAGATACAGTATAAAAATGTAGGCATTAATAAATGGATTAACTAAGTTTGCTTTCACTTTAATTTTTTTTACTCCTACACACTCACCAACTATATAGTCGGCTCATGGATCCGAGTGCCTCTTGTGGTGACATGTTCTGGCAAAACTGAGCTACAACAGTACATTCAAAGTCTTAAATAGTGTAAAATCTATGCTAACTTTTACCCTTTCAGGGTCGTACATAAACATTAATGTGATTTCTTTAGTAAGTAGTCGTACTTTAATACAAATTAAAGCTAGCATGCCATGTATTGCAATCTTATGTCGAATGGCATGCACCTGCCAAAAAGGGAAGCTTCTCCAGATTTTCTATAGTAGTTCACACTGATCACCTAAGGAAGTGGTATGTCAGTTTGTGCTAATCTGTATTAATAAAAAAAGATATATCCAAAACTATGTGTGTATATAAATGTAATTTGTAGACCAAAGGGACTTTCCATTTCAGCATTACTCTTTTCCATTTGAGTAATTTGCATGTTTATCCATTTCATGTACCTATTACTTGATATTTTGTGTACTGGACTTTTTTTTCCCCCCCAAGTAAATGCCAATACATTTTTCAAGTAAATGCCAATACATTTTTATTGTTATTGGTATTTATTTTAATCAAGCAACAGTTAACTATTGAAAAAAATATAACTTCAAAATAAAAGAAAAAATACAACACTGTAGAAATCACATTCACATTTACAGAAACTGCAACAACAAAACTTCTGAAAACTGTAAAAACAGTGATTGAAATCGCACGTCTCGCAAGCACATTTTAAAAAATGCATTATTTATTAATGCACTTGTCTATTTTCAGACTCAGTAGTTAATGAGAAACTGCGCCATGGGAAAGTATGTATACTCAGAAGCTTGTAAGACTAAAAATATAAGGACCGGTTGATTACATGAATATTTTTACAAATGTAAAATCAGTCTTGTTTTTATTTTGTATAAAATAAAAAAAATAAAATGGAATACATGAAAAAATAGAAAACAAAAAAACACAGCTTATGGCTTACCTTTTTTGTATTCAAATTTCACACCAATTTATACTGCTTCTAATCTTATGTCTTCACATTTCTCTCTTCTGGCTCATTTGTTGTTATGCTATCTATGGGATAGTTTGTTTTTGTTCCTGAAATATAATGTTTCATTGGTGTCTGGTTCTGTCTTTCACCACTTCTTTCTGTGTAACAAATTATTGCAAAACCAAACCGTTTGCTTAAATATGTGGACTTTGAAATTTACTGTGCGCTAAGACAAGTTTGTGGTTCTTAAATTCTAACAAATTATTTTGCAAATTACTTTATAGACATGTAAGTAACGTTTATTTTTAAATCACTTTAGGATGTGGAGTCCTAAACTCACAAAAAATGAACAAAAGTTATATAATTATTTTGAATTTACCCCCCCTGCCTTCTACTTGAGATTTCTGGCCTCCTACTTTAAATGCAAATGAAAAGACTGGATTTGAGAGTGTCAGCACTGCCCTGTCAGCTCAGTGACTATCGCAGCTCTGGGTTTGAGAGTGTCAGCACAGCCCTGTCAGCTCAGTGACTATCGCAGCTCTGGTTACCTGGCTCCATGGCTTGGGGATGCGGCCGTGCTGTTTCTGGTACTGGTGCAGGGCCTGGAAGCCCACGTGCAGCTGACCCGGCCGCTCGAATTTAGCAAAGTCTGTCAGGACAAACTCTGGCTCAGCCAGGGAGGCAGAGAGAGATTTCTGAAAGAAAGAATAACAAAAGTAAAGTAAAATAAAAAAAATGACTTTCTATCAGAGTTGGAACAATAATAATGCGTTTGAGTCACTTACACCTAAAGATCAGTGCCACTGCTATACAGATGTCCCTCTCTCTCCCTGCAGAAACTATCCGTAAAGACATGCAGGGGGAGAGAAATCTTTTTTTTTTTTTTTAATAAATTTGGGCATCAGAATATGACTAATTCCGTGCTCACACTATTGTAGGAGAGAACTCTTTATATGCAACCCCCAGTAGTGATGGTATTACAGGAGGAGTGAAGACTTACGAAGGAAATCTTCTTGGGCATCTTGACCTGTGAAACAATCCCACCTCGAACATAATCCGAGAAAGAGCTGGTGTCACAGATACTGAACGTGTAGGGGCCTGGAGAGAAAGAGGGGGGGAGGTATTAGAGAGCACTAAGCAGCATGTTATATCAGCACTGGTTAAAGGCGTGCTAGTCAAAATCTAAAAAATCCAGTATCTTTCCTCTCATTACCACGGGTAACATCAATGGCCTCCCTTAAAGGTGTGCTAACCATCTTTAAAATGCATTCACTTGCCTTGCATTAGCTTTACTAACACAATCACTGGCCCCACTTTTAAAAGGAGTGCAAACCATGACCTTAAAATCAATTTTCTTGTTTTTTAGTAGCATTGTTAACAAGACTCCTACTCCTCTTTAAAGGAGCACTTGACCCACACTTTCTATTTTCCACCCAGTCTCAATGGCTCGCTCTCTTACCCAGCACTTTGATCTCGACTGGTTCACAGTTGTTGAGTTCAGTCATGCCCTGGATCTCAGTAAAGCTGACATAGTCTCCGCTCTCGAACCCGTGTCGCGCCTCGTCCAGACAAGTGATCACACCGGCACTGTCCTGGAACCAGAAACACCAGAGAGTTACACGTCAATCAACCAGCAGGCACAACACTGCCCAATTACTGTTACTAGAATACATGGGAAGGCATTTTAATTTCCCTTCATATTTGCCTGCAATCATTCCGAGTCGATCTGTGAGTCATTTTTGTTTAAATTGTCCTTTCTCTGTTTTTCAGCTGCTTGAACTTGTCTGGAGAATCTTAAGTGCCAGGCACTGAACAGCCTGCCTCACGCCATTCAAGTCATGTGACAATACAGTATTTTAAAGCAGTGCCTACAAAAGGTACCACAAAATGTTCCTGTCAGGACAACTGAGGAAGCAAGCACCTCCGGTCACTTTTTTTTAACCCTCCTATTAGATTTCAGGTCTATTTGACCCAACTCTAGTTTCCAATTAGCTTAAATGCTATTTTTCTTTTCATTTTCTGTATATTTTACTACTATATATGGGGATAAGAACTTATAAACAGAAAACAGAACCTTTGAGATGTTTATTTTTTTTTTAGAACAGGTCATGTATACAAATAAGATGTTTCGGGTCACTGTGACCCCTGGCATTTATCTATGTAGGTTTGTGTGCAGGAATAAAACAAACTTCTTCAATTTTGTATTATTATTACATTTATATTATCTCTGGAAATGGCTGCACTGTCTGGAGATATTTATAAACAAAACAAAAAAAAACAATATACAGAGCCAGTCAAAAGTTTGAGTACACCTGCTTGAAACCAGGTTTATCATGATTAGCTATGCTTTTAACTGTATAAACTTGTCTATAAACTTAATATTTCATTATATGATACGTGTACTTAAGCTGATAATCATAAGTGAATTGCATTCAAAATTAATTTTTAAATGAAAATGTAAATCTTGTCAATTTCAATGAAATGGTCACCCATAGCAAGAGGAATTCAGTCTGAAGCCCAAATCAGTCTGAAATGTGTATTATTACAAGTTGTTAGAACACTGGCCTAAGTATAAAAGTGTCTTTGTTAGATGTTCTCAGAGTTAACTAGCATGTTACCTAATGAACCTTTTGTCACCAATTATTGTTAACAGGTGAGGGTCCATGATTACTATAAATATAGGTAGCATAGGCACAAGTTTGTCATTCCTGAATGTAAGGGAGCAGAAAATGGCAAAATACATTCAATTAAGCAAAGAAAAGAAGAAATGAATAACAAATCGCAAGAACTTTGCAAGTGTCTAACTGCTGTGGCCAAGACCTTCAAACAATTTGAAGAAACTGGCACTCATGAGGACTGAACAAGGTCAGGCAGTCCAAGAGTGGCCTCAGAGTCAGAGAACAAGTTCATTCGAGTCACAAGTCTGCGAAACTGACGATTAACTGCCCCTGAAATACAAGCTCAGCTAAATGCTACTAGAAGTACAGATGTTTCAACATCAACTGTTCAGAGGAGTTTGCGTGAAGCTGGCCTAACTGAAAGAATTGCTGCAAAGAAACCATTGTTAAGAGTGCAGAATAAGAGGAAGAGACTTGCCTGGGTCAAAAAACACAGAAACTGGACGTTTGAGGAGTGGAAGTCTGTCTTATGGACAGAGGAGTCCAAATTTGAAATATTTGGATCCAACCGCCGAGTATTTGTAAGACGCACAGAGGGTGAGCGCATAAGTTCTGTATGTGTAGTTCCCACTGTCAAGCATGAAGGAGGCAGTGTCATGGTCTGGGGTTGCTTTGCTGGTGAGAGAGTTGGTGATCTTTACCAAGTCCATGGCAAGCTCAACCAGCATGGCTATCATAACATACTTCAGAGGCATGCCATTCCAACAGGATTACGGCTAGTTGGGCAGTCCTTCATTCTTCAGCAAAATAATGACCCAAAACACACCTCAAAGTTGTGCAAGAACTATCTGGCAAAGAAGGAAAGTGAAGGACAACTCAATCTAATGACCTGCCCAGTCTCCAGACCTCAATCCCATAGAACTTGTATGGTACGAACTGGACAGAAGAGTCAAAGCAAAGCTACCAACAAGTGCCCTACATCTCTGGGAATTGCTGCAGAAGAGCTGGGAAGACATGTCTGGTGATTTCCTGCTGAAACTTGTTAACCGAATGCCTTGTGTTTGTGAGGCTGTTATTAAAGGCAAAGGGTGGCTATTTTGAGGAATCCAAGGTTTAGAGACAATTTCAATTTTCTTGAACATTGCTTTGATACTCCTTATGTTTCGCATATTGTAACGTGTTTTTATTTTCAAGTATTTACAGAAACGTATACGATGTAAAACATTGTCAATTATGAAAAAAAAACTAGTTTCCAGCAAGTGTACTCAAACTTTTGACTGGTACTGTATATCTACAAGACAGAGCCTAATTTTCACAGCATCTCAGACACTCCAAAATGAGGAGTTCCCAGGTTGGCAGTCAAAGTAGTTTTATCACAACTCCTGGACTAAAAAGATCATAAGAATAAAACCTTTGCAAACAGTCAATCAATTTAAGGATGTTTAAATTAAGTTTATAATTGCATCGGGTCAATATGACCCAAAACATAACAGATGTACCTAAATTCTGAACCTAATAGGAGGATTAAAGTAGCAAAAACGCTTATTCACTGCCAAACATGAACCAGTTTATTTATGCAATGGCTGCAGTATAGGATACTGACCTTAGGCTTAGGGTTTCGGTGTTGGGAGTGGATTATTCATTGTTTTATTAACAATAATATGATAAATCAGAGTGCAGTGTCCTGGCAGGAACGTTTGGTGGTACCTTTGTAAGGACAGTGCATTGTAACAAGCCCTGCCTACTCTCCACATATATAGATGACAAAGTTGAAAGGTCACATGAATGAGGAAGGCTGTTCAGCGCCCGGCACTTCTCTTTCTCCAGGCAAGCTCAAAAAAAAAACTCAATATTGGTGAAACCCAGAACTACTCTGCATAATTACAGACATCATTAAATAGGAAGGGAAATATAAAAAACAATTCCAAAGTTTTTATTTTATAAGACCTAAGTTACCTTTGTTATCATTGAAATCATTGCACTCAGAGGCTGCTCTCCATTCGGGTCTAACACGATCATCTCCTCTCCAAAATCACAGAACAGCTGGCTGAGGGGAGACACACAGAGAGACAGGGTTAATATGGTGCTTTTCCACAGTGCAAACTAGAGTGCTCAAATCACATAACAATCACATAGTACCTGAAAATGGTACAAATGTGTGTACTGATCAGATAACAACCAATGCAATCCAAAATGTCTATATGGGCGTATGAGTTTGGTGAAAAATCAAGGCGGCTATCATTAGGGGTCTAAATTCACAATCGATGAATCGTGATGCATCCTTTACATGTACAGAGATGGAGGTATGCATTGTTTGTATTGTGATACAAGACCACTGTGTAGCTCACTGTATTTCACCAAGTGGTTCTTGTATGAAGAATAAGTGTGTTTTGTAGTTGGTATGAATACATTTTCCCTAACATTACATTTTTCTTATATCAATATGGTCAACCATTAAATGATCACTTGCACTTATTTTGGATGACAAGTAGCCCATCACATTTCTCATGATACATACAATATCACAACATGTATTTCGTTGGTGCCTTTTTATAAGCCTAGTCATCTTGTTCACCATGTAGAATGTGACCGACAGATGGACTTAAGGGTCCCCATTTTTTTTTTTTTAACTTAAGTTCGAGAAATACAATTATTTTAAATAAAAAAAAAAAAGCAAACAAACAAAAAACATACAACTCTGAATCCCCAGCCACAGTCCAGATAGGCAAGCAATATATTTAAATAAATTACACCGGGTGCTTGACTTAAACATCTGTATTAGTGGTGCACCAATAATCGGTAACCTATCGGCATGGTAAAGATATAAGGGAAAAAAACCAGAACCGGCTAACAGTTTTTGTTATTTTAGCCGACAATGTACATTGTACACCAATATTTATGCTTGAATTTCTTCCAGCACAATATGTAATGTTTGGTCATGCACGCTTTGTAATGTAACACAAGAACACTCAGACACTCATCTTCCAAGTGCTATGTAACGTGTGACCAAAATGCAGTAAACACGTCTCAAAATAGCAGTGTTTGGATTATTTATTTACTTATTTTTTTTAATATCTGAAGACAATAGGATAGCGTGTTGTGTGCAGAACAGACCTGATGCTATATTAAATCCAACGATGAAATGCGAGTAGAATAGTACTGTGATGCTTAAAAAAATAATATAAGAAATCCTAAATAACATTGATAGTTTATTTTTATTATTTTTGTATTATTATTATTATCATTATTACTACTCATAGTTTAGAGTACATGTAGCCTATGCTGTTACCAGACTAATATTCACTCTAAGTAATGTTTTGTAGTTGGTTTCAGGCTGACAAAACTTTAATAGGGGTATTTATTATTCGCAGGAAAATAGTATTAGCGAGGCAAATTATTGTTCAAATGCAGCATCGATGCATGGTTAGTTATAAAGCTGCCTCTGCAATGTCTCTGCTCCGTCTCTCTCTTTGGCAGCTTGGCATAACCTCAGCTGCTCCTCCGTAACTCACTTAATCAAATCCTTGAACCTACAGTTTCGCTGAAAAGCACTTTTCCAAGGAGTTGTGGGCTCTCTAAACATTAAGGAGGAATTATCTTTTATAATTGTTGTTTCTCGCTCGGTTTGTTGATCTTACTCTGCACTGGTTGCGTGTGTATTAGGCAGTATTTTGAAGCTGGCATTGATTACTGCGCCGTCTTGTTTAGTAACAAATTCAAGTTTCACTGAATTTTGTAACCGAATATTTTCATAACATCTTTTTGTTTTTGATTATCCCTTTGTGTTCCATTTATTCAGCGCTTGTCAGGCGTGTCAGGTCCAATTTATTGTACAACTTCTGTTTAAAATATACCCTTCCCCCACCACCCCCCACCCCACCACAGAGTAAAACAGGTTTAAAAGGCACTGAAATTGCAAAAGGACACTCAGTACTATATCTTCAGCCAAGCCCCACCCCATGTTCGCTGTATTTTTCACATACCTCTTTATAGACGTGCATACTGATAAATCCTCTCCTGATCACTCGTTTTATCACCAAACGCCTCAATTCCTCAATAATGCAATCCAAGTCATTATTTTATTACTAGAACATCTCAAAAAGCTCTGCAAATGTCTATGGTATTCTTTGAGCCTGGATACAGAAGCAGCTAGCTCCTTTGTTCACTTAACCGCAAAGGGTTAAGTGAACAATTTAAGTTGGAGTGCATTTTTAAGCAGTGAATGCTTAAAATAAGAATTTAACAAACTGTTGTAGTTGACATTGCATAGGCATTTTTTTTTTTTTCTACTGTACAGTACAGGTCGAAGTTATAATACGCAATGTTTGACAGCAAGTGGCTATAAAAATGTCACATTCAATATTTTTTTTCCCCAGAGAAGTGTTTTTACTAGTACAAATGCAAAGTGTTTTTTTTTATTTTTATGTGAATGTATAAATTGCTGACAAGTACACAATATAATACTACGTTCTTTGTAAATGCAACAAGTAAACAATACCTGTTCGTTTTTGTCAAATACAACAAGTAAAACGGTATTTGTTAATTGTTTAACATGTATAATTATAAAACAGTTTAAATATAGGCCCTATGTCTTGTTCTAGTAGTTTACCTGCATTGTAATTATTTATTATTAGCAGCCTATCGGTATTGGCCGATATGGATAGATAACCATCGGCCAAGAAAACCTTATCGGTGCACTGCTAATCTGTATAAAAGCATGTATCAAATGTGTTGAAAACAAATTCACAGCAGCCAACAACTGGATTGATTATTACCAAACAGACAAATCCGTGGTTTTCACCAAAACCGTGCATCAAAACTGATTCTTGGCATAATTTAGTGATCACTACTGATGCCCAAACCCGATTTTAGGTACAGGTCCCAATAAAGCGGCCAGGCCGTGCACACCCACCCAAAGAGCCCGCGAGTGTCAGCGATCACCAGCTTGATCCCACTGCTGTGACAGACCTCTGCGATCTTCAACTGCTCCTCCAGAGAGGCGTTTGTCAGAACAACAACCTGGGAGAGAAGAGAGACAGGGTCAGAAAGGACCAGGCTGAATATATAGAAGAATAGGGTACAAACAAGGCTGTGCAGATACACCCTTTCCAGGTAATTCTCTTTATGGTTTAAAACTTGATAGACAGAAATTTAAATTAATCAAAACTTTTACATGGTAATTACACAAAACAAAAAGTTTCCCTCCTTGTCTACGTGTGCGGTCCAATATAGAATCTGTCACGATCAAACCAACTAAACCCACTCATTGGCATTTATTTGTGCCGTCTGTTGTTTTTATCCGTTTCATATCAAAATCTTAATTTCACTTTTCCGAAACTTTTCTTCAGAAAGTTCAGAAAGACCTCTCATGGAAAAGTTTGCCATTGAATTTCTGAACTATTTCGAAATGCAATGTGGGTGGTTCTTAAAGGCAAGGCTGGGTGCAGGGCGAGTGGGAGTCTATAGCATTTGTACCTGGAACTGCTGCAGGTATTCCTCAGTGAGGGCTCCAGTGTAAGCAGACACAGACACGTAGCTGTTCAACTCTGCCAGACGGGGCTGGGTGGTCTCAGCGCGGTTCTTTCCTAGGTCCTCCTCACGCAGGTAGAACTGAACACAGAGAGTGAGAGACAAGACAACAGGAAGAGGTGCATTAACATCATAAACACCTCTGCAAAATCAGGAGGTGTCTGTGTCAGGTACCCGCAGTCAAAAAGCCTGTCGGTAACATCCATCCACCCATTGTACTCAAAATATGATGACCATGACTTACACTAACAGTAAGTACAGAACAGTATAGAAGAAATGGCCAGTTTAATGAAAACTGGACCTAGATGTCATTGGGGATTAGTAGCATATTAAAATGAATGATTTTACAGTATGTGGAATAAAGTGTGACATACACACACCTCCATATCGAGAGAGATCGATCTATATCTATATATCCTTTTGTTATATAATGTTAAGACCAAGTTTAATGACAACTGGATAAAGCGCTTTTCCAGCTATATGGAAAAATGTGAAGTGTGAGACACACACACCTGCCCCCCACCCCCCCATATCCTGGTTGTCTTAGTTATTTATCCATAATTTAAAGCTGGCACAAAAATGCATATTCTAGTGTGCACTTCACTTCAAAGCTGGATCTCACACATGTGCATCATGCACCTAAGTTTTATAGAGCGTTTTAACAAGCAGATAAACAGAAACAAAGATTTTGTTTCAAAAGACAATGGTATTTTCTCAACAAAACTGGCAGTACACAGGGGATGGGGCTGCACGGAGGGGGCAGAGCTGCATTTCTGTACCTGTGAAGACAGGTCCCTCCACTCAGCTGCTGCAGAGTCGTGGACGGTGACCGTCTTCACTCCCGCCAGGATGACGTTCTTGGCGATCTCCACTCCCAGCCCTCTCATCCCCGAGATCAGCACATTGGAATTCTGCATGCGCTTCATCGCCTCGTGGCCCAACACGTACCTGCAGAGCAAAGCAGCAAGACCCTTTAATGCTGGCCTCCCGTCAACCTTCCTGCCTTACTGGTACTTTTTGAAAACAATCATTAACCTTTGTTACTGTTCTCTTTCGTGTTTTGATGTTTGCAAATCATTGGAGCTAGTTTCACCGATGAAAATTTTTAAAGTCATACATTTTTCCCTGACTTGCAAACATATACACAGGTATCACACGGCAGAGCACATTTTATACACATACGTTGACACTGTGTAATAGAGAGTTGCGTAGTTTTGTAGTAACTGACAATCTCAGCAACATGATCGAAGCTTTTGACCTGCCAGGCTTCGAAGATGAGAATTAATGATGAACATCAAAATCTTATTTGGGGGTCGACACGGGTAGAAAAAACCCTGAATTATAAATTGTGTTCTTTTCCATGCATAACATATATTTAAATACTGTATACAGTAGACATTTATTTTTAGATCTGCAGTCTTGTGTAACCTCTTTCACAACTGGAAATAACCAAATAAATAATATAAAAAAAACCTGCATTGAATTAGGTTTCATTTTGCTTTTTTTGTGGTTTGGTTGCATATAAAAGCAGTCTAATTCCAAACCATCAGTGCTAGCAGATGGAAAATTTCACTGGTTCACTAAAAATGTAGTTTTCACATGTGTTGCAATGTGCATTTAATATATTAAATAAGGAGAACAAGAGAAACTGCAAAAACAATCAGTCATATACTAGCTCCTCTTGCATGACAGCACTATCTGTAACCATCTGACAGGAACTGCACCTGTTATTTGATCTTGCAGCTGCCTCCTTTCTACCTCAGCAACAGTTCATAAATACTCCTGCTTGTTTGTCATTCTGGTAAGTACTTCATAGATTTAGCCCATTGTGTTCATCAACCCTATGAGAATCAAATTAATTCCAAAATAATTAATAATTTGAATAAGATATGCTATATTATATTTGCCACACTGACTGAGGAGCTGCTAACCATTAACTTAAGCTTTAAAACAAGTGTCAGTTCAAGATAAATTTGACTCCAGTCATAGTAAATTCCAACGTTCACCAAAATTCACCATAAATACCAAAAAAGAGTTTACTTTAATGTGGTTTCATTATAGTTTACTATTAATAATTTCAATCCCTTTTTCAGAGTTTGTAGCACATAAAATAATACCATAACACGCTGGATTAGGGCACTTTGTAATAAAATGTGTTTAAAATAGAAGTCACTGTATTACAATTCAAACTTCACCAGTTAGAATAAAATGAGAATAGGATGTACATAACGAATCCCCCTTTCCAACACAGAATACATTCCATGTTTCTTTTGTGTAGAAGGGATGCTATTTTTTAATTTTAGTGGGATTAATTCAATGTTGACGATAGGCATAGTATAAGTGCGTTTAATGTATCAAACTTATGAAATGAAAATGCTGTACACAACACAAATGTTATAAAAATGTGATACTTCTCACACATCCAGACAGAATCTGAGATAGGCCTCCCATTCTTATTAATTGCATGGAGAGTCCTAAACATTATCAGCAGCTTTTCAAAATTAGCCACGGAGACAAGCTAAAGCCTTCTCTGCTTGTGTAAAAGCTGGCTAGGGTGCTGCAGAAATCCCTATGCAATATTGATGGCACTTTCACAATTCATGCTCTTTGACACTCTCCAGTTTGTTTCTCTTGAACACAACCGGCATTCCAAGCAGTACATGTTCTGGTTGGTACTGTCAAACAAGCCACTCCCCGATTTTGTACACTGCCATCAATTCTCCACTTTTTGTTGAACTTGCGAACCCTTTGATTTTTTTTTCCTTTGGTTTTAGATAATTAGTCTTCGTTCATCTGTTTTCTTTTAGGGGGCTTTTTGGTACCTTCAAAATGTCTCCACATGATGTGTATAAACAGTATTTACCACAGATCGCTTGATTGCAATGTGTACAGCATTTGTATGCAAGATTAGTGTTAGAGGACATGAAATCATTTACTCAAGCCAAACAAAACGAACAGTCACTGTGGTGTGTAAGTATGTGAAATGTACCCGCCACAGACCAAAATGAACCTGCATTTTGCGGGTGAGGGTGTTAACTTAAAACCCTGAGATAACACACTTCAGTAATCAGTAAAGGGAGACGCTCTGTGTGTGTGTGACGCTCCGCAGCTTTTACCTCCGCAGTTCACGCAGAAGCGTTTAATTCTGTGGCCCACTCCTCTGCTGCTCCGTCCCATATGAACTTACCTGGCTTGGGTAGCCTTCCAAAAATGTTCTCTCTCTCAAACAATTGCGGAGTCTCTTGCACTTCTCTCTTCCTCGCCTTTTTTTTTTTTTTTTAAAACCTGGATTATTACACATTTTATTGTGTGTCACTGGGGGTGGGGGGGGGAGTCAATGTCAGTAAATTAGCATCTGAGACGGAGCAGCAGAGCAAACTGCAAGATGATGGATTAATGTGTGGAATTTTATGACCGCTCTGCTCACATGCTCTACATTGAAGTGGTTCTTATTTAGTGCTGGAATACATCTATTTGTAAAATATTATATCTACTAGGGATGGCCATGTGTATTTGTTTAAAAAACTAGACTCCCAATGGCCAGTTGAGGACCACTGGTTTAGACAATACGATTACATGATACATTAACTTTGTTATCTGAACACGAGACTCATGGAAATGAAAATGCCTACAGGTTTGATCTGTGGAGATCAGTTTTTCCGACATTTTTAAACAGCGCGTGTAAAATAAACAGCGCATGTGAAAATAAATTGGACCAGACGTACCTGACAAGCGCTGAATAAATGGACCACAAATTATGTCCAAAAAGTGATACGGCGATCAAAAAGATATCGTGCAAAGCAATGAAATGCATGCATGACATCTGAAATACCTAACACCAATTCCCCTGTACAGAAGTTTTTAATGAAAATGAAGAACATTTCAATATTAACATTACATTTTGAAATATTCCAACATGAAAAGCTCATGTTTGTCACTGCCCTGTTATTGCAATCCTTCCGATATTGTGTTACAGTGTGGCTTGCCAGGTGTCTAATGTAGGCAAGCTCAGCCAGCGCCATCTTGAGCACTGCAATGCCAGCAAAACTAAAGGAAAGATCAGTATCTATTAGGGGCCCTAGATTCAGTTTAATAAACTTTAAAAAATATAGTTTAAATGTTAAAATAAAAACAATTCTGAAAAGACGCTGTGTAAGGGGGTAGCAGCGTTCCCTCCAAGCTTTTTATATACTGAGAAAATTGCTGTTTTGACTGAGAAAGGACCATTATCAGAGAGAAACATTTGGCCCTGCATTAACCCTTTTAATATATTTTTGTTTCACTATACAATTTTGAAACAATATTCCAACACAAGTAACTCAACAATTTTACAATTTACTTTAATTTTAAATAAGACAATTATTGTGGCTCTGCCTCTATTTTGAATCATTCTCAGATCCTATGAAGCGCTGTGGGTTGTTGTCATAGACTGCATGCTTAACTGGTGGCCTGCATAAAATTGTTTTATACTACTGCATAAAACACTGGCATCTGCACTTCCCATCTCTAGGGCTACTAATCGTTCCATTCTTACCAAATTCCATTTCTCAAAAGTGGCCAATTCCATTTGTTTCCACTTTATATCAACGTATTAATTAAATATGACATTTGAACATAAACAATGTTGGTAGTTAAAATAAGTAAATTTAATAAATATTAAGTATTAGTTTTTCAGCATAGAAGAATGCAGTCCTATGCCACTGTTGCTGTTTTATTTGCTTTCTTATTCTTTACGACTGGCATGATATTTAATGGTATTGACTCGTACATTATCACATGAATTACAGCAAAACTAAGAAAACTATTGCACCATCCTCATATAATCAGATTTCTTTTAGCTCGTCTTACTGAAACATTGCTTTTTTTTTTCTTCGCTGGTGCAGCCGCCATGTTGAGTTCCAGCAGACACAGAGTGAAGTCACATGATGAATAAACTCCCCCCCAAAAAGGACATGGTATGCTTCTTCAATTACTATACACTTAAGTGTATTTGACTAATGTTTCAAAACGCTTGAGCTAATATCTTAAATGGACATTTTTTTTTAAAAGGGAAATAAAACAAGCATTGTGATTTGTATACATTTTATTTTGTTGTAATTTGAGTATTTATACTTTAAATAATGCAGGGAGATTGTGCTTCACTGATTTTAGTATTCAATTATATGAGGAGTTAAAAACTGAAGTTCATGCATGAGCAGCACAAGAAAATCACCAGACGCCTGGTTCGCCCACCTGCACCAGTAGATTCACTGGTGTCCAGGCGAGCTCTGCACTAATGTGACGTGCACTTTTATATAGGAAAATAGCTGCAAGACAGACACAAAAATGCTTACGTTAATGTTTTGTAAGAAAGGTCTCAAAAGAATAGGTTTACCTCAAGAAGCTGGAGACTCGATTGAGGTTAATATTTATGATAATAACTTGCTAAAGTTATTAAACTGAGTGCGAAGGTTGTTGCCAGTTACTGCGAATACAGTGAAGCAACATGAAAACATAATAGCATCGACAATACAATAATGGTCTGTTTTGATTAGAGGGCGAGCATTAACTGCATTACTACAGAAATGTTATGCAGCCTAACTTTTCAATCCTTATATTTATCCTACTTGCTGTATATAAGAGACAACTAGTTACGTTCACACCAAACTGACTATTCCAAGTACAGTATTGCGTTAATTCAAAGAATCAATATTCCATTTAATAATAATCAACAGCAATAAATCTTACTAATAGCAATACTTTGTACTTATCTGACTGGCAGCAGTAGAAAAAAACAAAATGGAAGGAATGTTCAGTTAAAAACAAACATAAACAACAACATATTAACATTGCTTGAGTCTCAGTCCCAGAATAGCAAAAAAAAAAAGATCAACACAGCCTTCTGTAATCTTGCACAACAAAAGACATTAAAGTTGAATCTGGTATCCTCCACAATTGAAATTGGTTGCATGCCATTTGCGATCGCCTCAATAATCAATTGTGTTATGTTTTCAGCCTGAATTTTATTGCATCTCCTAACATTTCGCTTGCATGTCTGGGCCCCATCTCCTCCACGCTAGATCCAGCTCCATAGAAGCAGACCAGTCACGTGACTAAAGGCATGCTGGACATTGGGAGGTAAATATCCAATGACAATGATGCCACGTGACAAAGGTAGGAAAAAACACTGAGTAGACACTATTTGCAAGTCAGCCGCTTAATATTTGACCTACAAAGTTTAATTAAGCAAAATTAACCCTTAGTGTTCCATGTATTCAGTGCTTGTCAGGCACGGCAGGTCTAATTTATTCACACGTGCCATTTAAAAAAAAAAAAAAAATCAGAGTAAAACAGGTTTAAAAGGCACTGCGTAGCAAAAAGACACTCAACACTGCATCTCCAGCCAAGCCCCACCCCTTGTTCACGGTATCACGTTATCATGTATACTGATAAATCCTCTCCTGATCACTCGTTTTATCACCAAACTCCTCAATAATGCGATCCAAGTCATTATTTTATTACTACAATGTCTCAAAAAACTCTGCAAACGTCTGATATTCTGAGCGCTTGATGCGGAAGCAGCTATCTCTTTGGTTCGTGTCTTATTACTGTGGTGTAGGAGCTGTGTGTATTGCTCAGGTACAACCCCCCCACCCCACACCTTTTCCAACATCGGACTAGAAAGGGAAAATTGTAATGTCAGACCTGGTCCAACATAGGACTGCAAACGTTTAAAAACATTTGCCACTTCACTAGCGTTTAACCCCAAGTATCTACATGGTAATTAAGAAGGCCATATACTTACAGCTGTCGGGAATACAGTCCCTCATCGATCTCGGTCTCGCTTCCATTCTTAGCCATACCCTGGAATGAAAGAGGGGGAAGCAAGATGTTTAGGGATTTTGCCCAGAAAGGGGGCACAAATATTAGCTCTGACTGAACGACCACAGCGAGCTGAAAGGCAGATTACAAATGACAATGGAGCTCTAGGTAGCGGGTGCAGAGCACATTACTACTGCACTTCTGAATCAAGCAATAGATGACAATAATGATAATGTAGCTGAAGTGCTGGTGCTTTGAATACTTTGTTTCTTATGTAATATAGTGGGGGTGGACTACAATTATGTTGCACTTTCTTTAGTTACACAAGACTCAAATGTGCAGTTTTTAATGACATCAAACAGACATCTGGTACTAGGCTAAGTTCTCAGGTTTGCTTGCCTTCTCTTCCAGGAAGTCTGTTACTGCTTTACTTCCTGGGTCAAGGCTGGCTACTGGCTGAAAGCAGTCAATAGGGGAAGCAGTTGATTTCTTATTGACAGGAAAGAAGCCAGTGAAGGGGTGGGGACAATTTCACCCTCCAGGTGACTCGAAGTGCTAGATAGTCTAGAAGCATGGCTTGTAAACAGAGTTCTTGACCTAGTATAGTACCAGATATCAGGTTTTAAAATGAAAATACATGTTTGTGCTAAACATGCTTCTTTCAAAACTGCACATCTGTGTCAGTGTCAGTGTGTGTAGGGGAGGGGATGAAAGGGCAGTGTCTGTGTGTAGGGGAGGGTGCAGTGTCAGTATGTGTAGGGGAGGGGATGAGAGGGTCCAGTGTCAATGCGTGTAGGGGAGGGCGCAATGTCAGTGTGTGTAGGGGAGGGCATAGGAGGGCGCAGTGTCTGTGTAGTGTAGGGGAGGGGATGGGAGGGTGCAGTGTCTGTGTGTGTAGGGGAGGGGAGGGTGCAATGTCAGTGTGTGTAGGGGAGGAGAGGGGATGGGAGGGTGCAGTGTCGGTGTGTGTAAGGGAGGGGAGGGGATGAGAGGGCACAGTGTCTGTGTGTAGGGGAGGGCGCAGTGTCGGTGTATAGGGGAGGGGGCAGTGTCAGTATGTGTAGGGGAGGGGGCAGTGTCAGTATGTGTAGGGGAGGGCGCAGTGTCAGTATGTGTAGGGGAGGGTGCAGTGTCAGTATGTGTAGGGGAGGGTGCAGTGTCAGTATGTGTAGGGGAGGGGATGAGAGGGTCCAGTGTCAATGCATGTAGGAGAGGGTGCAATGTCAGTGTGTGTAGGGGAGAGGAGGGGATGGGAGGGGGATGGGAGTGTGCTGTGTGTAGGGGAGGGGATGGGAGGGTG